>NC_056737.1:793622416-793632416 GCF_019279795.1 Protopterus annectens
GAAGAGGTGTTTGAATTTGTCAGATACCAGTCATATTTATGTGGTCAAAGTACCCTTTGTGCTGAGGAAAATAATTTGTTTTGCAAGTGCAGTAGGATATTGGTAAGGTTGCTAGCTGCTTCACTGGGGTCTTTTATGCCAAATAAATGAGACCAATCACTCGTGGCAAGGTGTTTTTTAAGATTAGTGATATACTAAATGTTTTTTGCTCTGTAGGTGATAAGGTTAGGTTTATATTTTAACAGTAGATTATATACTGTGAAAGTTAAGGAACCGTGATCACTAAAGGAGAGTGCATGTATGCTGAAGTTAGATATCATTGTAGGATTATTAGTTATTACAAGATCTAGTAAGGTGTGCCTGTTGGATTGAAGGTTTGGTCAGTGGCCTCAAAGTTGATTTGGGTAGGACTTAAGCTGGCCAGAAGTTCTGACATATCGATGGTTTTTGGTCCTAAGTAGTTAAGGTTGAAGTCACCAAGAGTGATTAGGATAGAGATTTTGGGAGATCTGGCATATATCTGTTGGATAAGGATATGGAATTTTGGTAGTGAAACTGGTGGAGGTAGGTAAACACTGGCTATAACAAGGGATTTTTGGTTGGTTGTTAAAAATTTTAAAAAGATCCTGTTAGGATCCTATTCTGAGTTGCTCTTAGCTTATGCAGCGATCGTGGGGTTAAGGTTGTCTTTGAAGAGAATTAATGCTCTTCCCCCAGGTTTTTTGCTTGGTCTGTGATCTTGTAGGTATGAATAGTTTGGTATGAGGTGGTTGAGACTAGGGGAGTCAGGTTTCAGCCACATTTCTGTAATAACTGTAATGTCAAGATTATGTGGTGTGGTAAAGGCATTGATTTTTTTTTTCAGTTGTGTTATTGATAATGTGGATGTTAAAGAGGGAGAAGATAATATGATGCTGTCTGTTGGTTTGAGTTGAAACATTATTAAGTGGCCTTGGACTGGGCTTCGTGTTTCCTGTTAGCTGAAGTATAAAGAAAATGGGCAGAATTTGAGCAGTGCTTTTGGATTGGGGTTGTCTACCAAAATTATAGATGAAGAGATATTGGGACCCTGATATGTTTGATGTATGTGAGTTGGGTGTTGGCATGGGTCTGATGTGAATGGGTAGGTAGTATGTGTGTAGTTATTAATGTATTCTGATATATGGGGGCAGTAGCAGTTAGGTAATTGCTGTGAGTTTTTGTGTGAGGGTTGAAGGAAAATAATTGATATCAGCTGGAGAATGTAAATGTATGTATGACGTGGTTAGAGGAATTTCTAAGGAAAGTAACTGTAGTAGAAGCTGTAAGATCTGGAGAATGTGGAGAAATAGGACGACAGCAGTATTCCTTTAAGTGGTGTTTACTGGATAGATATAAATGACTGTTGATTTTTCAGTATAAGAGTGCATGTCTAGGAATTGGGATGGGAGGGGAGCAAAGATAAATGAGATGACTGGAAAAGGATGGAGCAAACTTCTGATTGGGTATGAGGAGAATGGATAAGTGAAGTATGGGGGGAAGGTTGCAGAGAAGAGCAAAGGGTGAGAAGATAGAGAGGGGTTAAATACTTTTTATATTTGGAAAGACTACATTGATGAAGAAATTTCTGATTTCAGTCCATGAAAATGATATTATCTGCATAACAAACTTTTTTCATCCTTTTTTCTTGCTGATACAACCTCGAGAATATTTTAGATATCAGTAGTGTAATAGCCTAATGTACTTTGGTTAGCTCTTAAGTTACTCAGAGGGTGTAGAAAGCTGTCCATTAGTGATTGAGGAAGTCTTTGGATGAAACCCTGCGTCCTGCATCTGTTGTAAGGGCAAGTGTTGTTATTTGGAGATTTAAATAAGTGTTTTCAAATTCAAATTGGAGTGCTTTGTTTTGTGTAAACTTGTATATATGTGATATGTATGTGTGTGTATTTATATTTTAAGGGAGTATTGTCACCAAAATACATTGCCTGGAGCTGTCAGAAGTATAGTTGTGTGTCACAGAATCTATTCCATGAAGATGATCGCCTTAAGTCCTGATATGCAAGTACATAAACTGTGTCCTTCCTGGAGAGGCATGTGGAGTTCATTCCTTTGATTAGTACACTTGACTGTCATGAACTCGTATTTAACAGCCTTATTGCATATTTTTTGGAGAATCAGGTTGCTGTAACTGACTCAGTATAGATAATTTCTGCTAGACATCTCAGTAGGAGATATTTAAAAATCATTTTGCTGAATTATTACTCCTGCTTTGAAATGTTTGGTTCTGGGTAAATAGACACTCCTATATCTACTGTTATCAACAGCAGACAGTTTTAGTGGCTACCTTTTGTTTCCTAGGTAATGAAATCACTCAGCTTGAGGGACTTGAAGGCTTACATCATCTACGAGAACTCGTACTGGATCACAATCGCATCAAGGTTATAAATGAAAACTCTTTCACTGGGCAAAAATGCCTTTTAGAACTTCATCTGGAAGAAAACAGAATTCGAGAGCTTAGTAATTTAAATCCTCTTTTAAAGCTACAACGGCTGTTTCTAGGTTTTAACAAAATTCAGGTATGGTTGTAATAAGTTTGATATTGTTTCTTAAAATATATCAATATATGCGCATGTGTGCAATATACATCTTTTTGTATATGTGTATGTTTTATTTATAATATATAAGTGTATGTATATCAGCATGTATATTGATGTAGACACACATGGAATATGTGAATAGGTAGGAGCATTGCTCTACGATAGCAGATCACTGTTGCAATTTATTTTAGTGTGGGATGAAGTAATTGTTTAGCTTGCCTTCTGAAAAGGCTTTACATATGTTACATAGGTTTCCTATAAATAGACTTCTTGTAGGTAGCTTTCTACTTAACGTCTGAGGTAGTCTTTTTAATGTTGGTGATTTTATGGCATTGTTTTGTAAAGTGTAGTGAAGGTTATACTAATATCTAAGAGGTTTATAGTTCAGTTGTATGTTCTAGTTCAGTATTCTTTTGTGTAATATTTTAAATTTAAATCTATTTTTCTGTGAATGCATTTTCCACGTTGCTGGTTGCACTTGTGATTTTCTGTAATTTTCTAATTTATTTTAGTTTTTATTCTAAAGCTGATATATTTCATTTGTATTTGATTCATCAATGTGCTTTTTGTGAAATATATTTGTGTGTATGTTTTGTTTGTGTGCAGAGTTTGAAGATCATTTCTTTTATTAGTGTGATTGGAGCTGAATTGTGGTGATTGATGACATGGTTGTCATGGGTAGTCTGGAGACAAATGTTTGGTTATGTGGTTGTAGCGATGTTAAATACTTGATGTAAAGAGAGTGAATATATCTGCCGTGGTTTAAATAAAGGTTGTTCTCACATTCCTCTAACCGTGTCTGTTAGTTTTATGTGTAAAATAATGCTACAGGACAGATGAGTTAAGTTCTCTCTCTTTTTTCCCTTGTGACAGGACATGTCAGAACTACGTAAACTGGACGTCCTTCTAAATCTAATCGAGCTTTCACTCATTGGCAATAATGTGAGTTGTCAGATATACTTTTGTCTGCTTAATAAATGTATTTCAGTATAAATCCATACGATTTGTATCTTATAACAAAGTCTTCAATTTCATGTAATTTGAAAATTAAGTGACATTGAGATAAAAATTTTACTAATAATGTAGACCATTTAAATATTAAGTAAACCGCATACTGTGTTAATCTTCATATCACAGCAGTTCAGGGGAAATGTTGCTCATTGGTAAGACTAGATAGCGAGAGGAATAGAGTATGGCCTTTTTATATGTAAATGTCAATAGCTAAGTAAACCACACACTCTGTGCATGCTTCTATGACTAAGCCGCAAACTATGTCACTGTAGTTTGAAGATAGGATAGTCATCCAGTAGTAAGATTAGGAAGAATGAGAATGGAATTTTGCAATCATTTGCTTATTTTTGTCAACAAAGATACGTGTAGATGGCACAAACAGTACAGTTCAAATGATATGTGGAACTAAGGTGTATGGGAATGCTTTCTCACGATGCTCTGCAAGCTACAGTTAGAGCTTTTATACATGACTGACTGTTTCAAATATTCTCTTCAAAAGTGATCCTTTGACAGGTAAATTAGTGTTATCAAAAACAACTTGTTTGATAGTTTTCTCAGTTTCTAACAAAAAATTTATATGACGAATGTTTTTATTTCTTTGCCTCCCCACCTTCGTCCTACATTTTGTTTAAGGATTTTCCTTTCTTCCTTTTCTACTTAGTAGCTTTGCTGTCTTCATTAATAAATTTAAATTTCATATAACAATTGTAATTATAATATTTGCATGTAAATAATTTCTGCTTGTTAGTTGTTTCATGTGTCATTTACATTTTGTAGGCATCTTTTCCAGCCTGTAGTCGTTCTGCTGTTATGGTTCTTGTGCTTTCTCGTGGATGTTTAGCTGTTTCTTTTTTCTTTGTTGTTCTTGATATACAAAAAGATATTACCTTTGCTTAGTTTTTCACTATGAATAAGGACACAGTCTCTGGGCTCTGTAACTGCAAAAAGTGTGGTCATAAAATTTCACCCCAGGATGCACAATCCTTTGTGTGGTAAGCCTGCTGTTAGAGCATCTAAGGACTGATTGCAGTATTTGTAAAAACATTACTTTAGAGAACTCTATTGGATGGAAATAGGAACTTTATTCTGAAAGGTTTACTGAAGGGCAACCTTACTAAGGCAGATTCACTTCCTGTGAAAAGGAAGGAGAAATGTAAACACCTTAGAACCTTCCCCATCCCTAACTAAGACACCCAAGACAGACTATCCACTCAACTCAGCTATGGCCTTCTCATGCCCCTTCTGTACCACATAGACGTCCTCCTACCACTACTTCCAGAACTGAACATTCAGACTTCTTAGACACAGCTGTGAGTAAAGCACTAGGCAGCTTCTCCTCAGAGCATGACGTATCCAAAATTCTACATTCCGGAACAGCTTGAACAATGTCCATTAGGTTTTTCAAATGTATGGATATCCTCACTGTTCCGTAATATTGAGAGAATATGATTATGAATTTTTTGAAGAACCATCTGGACTTGTGTCATCTCCACCTCCTTAGTTCCTAAGATAGCTGAAGGCTAGTACACACTGTGCACATCAAAGGTTCCTTCCTCAGGCCCAGTATCAACACGAAGTATTAAGGATGATAAGTGAAACCTTGGATTTTCATTGGTGTTGACTCCCTGTGCGTCATTAACATTGGAACCAATCAGTTCCTTTGATGCTGATGCCCACTAGGGCCAAGGTTATCAGCACCAGCATGTTTTCAGCACTGAGATTGACCCCAGTCCCCTTGGAGCAGCTCTTGGTGTAGATGCTGTTGTTTTTGGAATCCTTGATGCAGAAGACCTACTCTTTGGTATCATTCTGGAGTTTGCAACAAGTTCTACCCAGTTCATGAGATTGCTGCCAAACTTGTGTTGGTATAGGACTTGGCCTCTGTTGAGTTAGTGGCAATGGATGCAGGAAAAACTCCAGTTCTTTTGGAAGGAGAAAAGACATGCATCACGTTATCTCCACACATACAAACCACCTAGTCTGGCAGCATTGGTCATCACTGATGCTTTTCATATTGATCACTGCTACGGAATCTTAAACAGTATGGGTTACATCCTACCAAGGATATGACAGTCTGACAGCTTCCAAAGCTTCAGGACACCTTCCACGCATCCAGACTGTTTGGCAGCTCAAGCTGAGTGGGCTTAGACAATTTTCCATGCCAAGTCCTTCAGAGCTTTCCTGCTGCAGAAGAATATGCTCCTCTGAGGCTTTTGAGGATTGATAGTCAGCTTGTGCTGTTTTTCAGTAATTTTTGTTTATTACTAATACTTTCCACTTAAGAAAAGTTATTTTAAAGCTAAGAATTGTGTTTTAATGGAGTGTCATGAGACTACTGTATTTTAAATGGGAGTGCTGTTTTATTCCTGAAGGTTTAAAAGTAGTTTAAAGTAACTGAAAACCATTTTTTTTCTGTGGAGCAATTGTGTTTATTGTACTTTGTGGGACTGGCAAAGTATTTTAAACTGCTTTTTACTGTGTTTGTCTGTAAAAAAAGTTATTTTTAAACACTTTTAGTTTTTACAACCACAAAGCATTCTATAGCTATGTCAAGAATCTCAATGGCAACACTCAGATCTGTTCTGAGTTACAGCACAATGGCACTAAATATACAGACCCAACTGATATTGCCAACATCCTGACAGATAGGTTCAGTGCTAACTTTACCCCCCTCTCACCCCCTAAAGAGCCCATCTCTATACCGGAAGAATGCAAAGTTCCTGTAATCGTGGCTGCACAGGTAAAAACCACACTCTCCAAAGCCAAGAACACAGCATCCATGGGACCAGACAACATCCCAGGCTGCATTCTACATGAACTACAGAACGAACTGGCACTCCACCTAAGTACCATGTTCAATCATAGCCTCACCTCAGGCCTCGTGCCTGCTGAATGGCGCATAGCGACAGTTATCCCACTCCACAAGGGGGGAGCCACCACGGATCCCGGGAACTACTGCCCCATTAGCCTGACAAGCCTGGTCTGCAAGGCCATGGAACGTATCATCATGGAACTTATAAACAAAGACATTGGTAATCTCCAAACTCTGTACCCGACCCAGTTCGGATTTGTAAAAGGCAGATCATGTCTCCTAAACCTGATAGACTTTTTTGAAGCAGTCACCAAAGCCGTAGACGAGGGTAAGGTGGTTCCCACAGCCTATCTAGATCTTGCCAAGGCTTTCAACACCATTCCCCACTCTGGAATTATAGATAAACTCACTAAACTAGGTATAAATCCCTATGTCACAAGATAGGTTGCCAACTGGCTCACTGACAGAATCCACACTGTGAAAGTAGCAGACTCCAAATCTGACTTCAGACCAGTGACAAGTGGAGTACCACAGGGTCCAGTCCTGGGTCCTCAACTGTTTGGTATCTACTTCTCTGAAGTACAGGCTAACACAGAAGGTCTTTGGCTAATGAAGTTCGCAGATGGCTGCAAACCAGGAGCCATAATTGAAACTTCTAACGATGTGGACATCCTACAAAAGGGCCTCACTGAGACAGATGCCTGGTGCCAAAGCCATGGCTTCAAGCTCTATGCCAAAAAGTGCATTGTCATCCACTTTGGTGAAAACTGTGTACCCATGAACTACAACATAGGTGGTAGTATACTTAACACTGAAAGTGTGATGAGACCTTGGGACACAGGTGGACAGTAGTCTTTCCTTTGATAATCACATCACCACAGTAGTCAGGAAATCCTTCTACGTGGCACACCTCATCACAAAAGGTTTTTCATCCAGACAAAAAGAGGTCATTGTTCCCCTCTACTCATCACTCATTAGACCCATTATAGAGTACAACACCCCTTTTGGTATGTACCTCACAAGACATCTACAACAACTGGAAAGGCCGCAGAAATACCTCACAAAGAGGATTACCGGCCTCAAACAGATGCCCTACACAGACCGTCTCAAAAAACTCCAGCTTTACTCCATCGCATATTGCCTACTCAGAGGTGATCTCTGCCTAACATACAAAGCTATGTCAAACTCAGAGCTGTTGGACATGCTCCACTTAAAGAAATCCCAATCCCTTTGAGCTACACGCTCTAGGGACCTAAACCTTGTCACCACAATAAACAGAACATACCGGAGGGATAGATTCCTGTCCCAGAGACTTCTCATACTCTGGAATAAACTACCTATCTATATCAAACAAAGCTCCTCATTAGCACTCTTCAAGAAAAATCTTGATGATTGGATGGGCAATAGGAAATTCACCCCATGGATCACTTCTGTGGCTCTGCTCAACAGTGGCACAGGAAAATAATTTTCTTGGGTGGCAAAAGCCAGGGTACCTTTTTGGCTGGGCTTGTATAGGCCCCAAGGCCGATAGCCTAGTACCTACCTATGAACCTATAAACCTATGAACTGGTATTTGCTGATGATTTTCCCAAGGAAATAGGCACCATTTTTTGCTTGATTGTGGAAGAGTCTGTCAGTCCCATGGTCAACACTTCTTCCAGCCACAAAAAGAAAAAGTTAAGCAAACAGCCTTTGCATCACAGTGTGCTAGCAATTTGCCTGATACCCGGTTAGGTGACTCTGCTGTGGCCATTAGTTGTACTCATCTTTTAGCTTTGATCCGTCTGTTGTAGCACCTACATCCACTGTGGACCAGGGGTTAGCTGCGTCCTCTGCAGCTGTTGAGGGTCCCCTCAGTGGACAAGGCAGAGAGGGGAACAGGGTCAGAATGTTGTGTCTAATCCCAATTTTCCTATCAAAAAGAAACAGAAAACTAAACACTCCTTCTTCTCCTCAAATTTCCTTACACTGGGAGTAGTTGTTTGGGACTAGCTAATGGTTTTATTTGGGCTTTTGATCCTTATTTATTGCTTTCTTGTAAAATAAAGGATACCTTTCTTCCTGAAGAGATTTAAGATTCTGAATCTGGACAGGAAGATGAAGGGACAGGTATAGTTTTTCTACACAGTTTTCTGATTTAGATGCAGAGGAGAGCACTCAGTTTTTTCTGATACTACATTTGGGGTTCCCCCGTCTTTGAGAGTATTTCCAGAATGCATCAGTGTTTTCAATGAGAGTACACTGAGGTTTCTCAGTGTTTCAGAAAATTTTATGAGCTGCTATTGAAAACATTTCCTGAACCTTTACCAATTCCTCCACTTTTGTCAATTTGGAGAATGTGTGTGCCTCTGGCAGTAGTTTTCCTGGTAGCCAGCCTGATGCCCCTGAAAAGCAGATAGAATTTATAAAGTTCCTTAGTCATTTAAGTTTTTATACACTCTTCCCAAAACTGCCCAGCATTTATGGCTTTAGTTAACCATACTGCTGTTAAAGAGATATTAATTCCTATCCTATTCTTTTTAAGTTGGGGGGATTATTGATGAGTATGGGAAAATAGTGTATGCTTCTGCAGCTTTGCTTTTCAGAACGTTAAAGTTTATTCTATTTGTGAAAGTCTGAGGAATATTTTGTCTGCAGTTTCTTCTTGTGAGGAAAATTCTGCTTTATATTATTTAGTTTCTTTTGTTGTAATAGTCAGTGCTCTCTATTTACAGAGTGAAAATATGACTCAGTTGATAATCCTTCCAGGGCTATGGCTGCTGATACTGTTTTGAGAAGGTCTGCCAGGCTGCATCATGAGAATTTCCCAGGAGGATGTGAGCAATGAGATTTTATCTTGTTCTTTAGATAGTGATACACTATTTGGTTATATTGGTGCTGAGGTGATCAGTGTGATAAAAGGGTCAGTTAAATCAGGGAATCTCTTAAGATTTTTCTGGCCTCCTCTTTCAAGTTTTTAAGGGATTTTCTAACCCCTCATCCAGTTTTGGCAAAATGGCAAGGTGAGAGCTGCTAGGTAGTATAGTTACGCTTATACAAACTGTGTTTGGAAAGGTAATTCGTCCTGGTGCTGTAGATCTGAATTTATCACACAATATAATAATATGAACATTTCTGACTTTAGACGTTGTACATGTAATGTAAACAAGGTATAACTTTTGATAGACCACAGGTAATTAGACCACCTTATCAGTGTGGGGAAGGGGAACCAGAAATACCTATTTAACCTGGAAAATAAGAGGAGCAAGCACCAACTTACAGTGTGAGTGATGAAGCCAACAAAAATCAAGGCATAGTGTAAGAATGTCCTAAAGGTACAAACATCAGGCTAAGATTAGAGGGAGAGAGAGAAAGAGAAGAACTCGAACCATTTATAGAGATATGCCAACATACATGTATGGTATAGCAACCTGCAAAAGCAGACCTGGTAGAAAGAGGGGAGCTACACAGTAAATACTGCAGACCTGACTGAAAGTGCTACAAAACAGAAAGTAGAAGGGTGATTGCAGACTGAAAGTGATACAGAGCATGGAGTTGGAATGTCGACCAAAACTGCAGAAAAGGAATCATCTACTGAAAGGGTGTATTTCAATAAAAGTTA